>NC_092729.1:81844210-81871710 GCF_047496885.1 Scyliorhinus torazame
AGGAGGCCCATTCAGCCCCGCGAGCCTGTTACACAGGAACAGGAGGAGGCCCATTCAGCCCCCTGCTCGAGCCTGTTACACAGGAACAGGGCCCATTCGGCCCCCAGCTCGAGCCTGTTACACAGGAACAGGAGGAGGCCCATTCGGCCCCCAGCTCGAGCCTGTTACACAGGAACAGGAGGAGGGCCCATTCAGCCCCCCTCCTCGAGCCTGTTACACAGGAACAGGAGGAGGCCCATTCGGCCCCCAGCTCGAGCCTGTTACACAGGAACAGGAGGAGGCCCATTCAGCCCCCTCCTCGAGCCTGTTACACAGGAACAGGAGGAGGCCCATTCAGCCCCCCTCGAGCCTGTTACACAGGAACAGGAGGAGGCCCATTCAGCCCTCCTGCTCGAGCCTGTTACACAGGAACAGGAGGAGGCCCATTCAGCCCCTCGAGCCTGTTACACAGGAACAGGAGGAGGCCCATTCAGCCCCCTGCTCGAGCCTGTTACACAGGAACAGGAGGAGGTCCATTCAGTCCCCTGCTCGAGCCTGTTACACAGGAACAGGAGGAGGCCCATTCAGCCCCCTCCTCGAGCCTGTTACACAGGAACAGGAGGAGGCCCATTCAGCCCCTCGAGCCTGTTACACAGGAACAGGAGGAGGCCCATTCAGCCCCTCGAGCCTGTTACACAGGAACAGGAGGAGGCCCATTCAGCCCCCTCCTCGAGCCTGTTACACAGGAACAGGAGGAGGCCCATTCAGCCCCCTGCTCGAGCCTGTTACACAGGAACAGGAGGAGGCCCATTCAGCCCCCTCCTCGAGCCTGTTACACAGGAACAGGAGGAGGCCCATTCAGCCCCTCGAGCCTGTTACACAGGAACAGGAGGAGGCCCATTCAGCCCCCTGCTCGAGCCTGTTACACAGGAACAGGAGGAGGCCCATTCAGCCCCCTGCTCGAGCCTGTTACACAGGAACAGGAGGAGGCCCATTCAGCCCCCTCCTCGAGCCTGTTACACAGGAACAGGAGGAGGCCCATTCAGCCCCCCTTGCCGAGACTGTTACACAGGAACAGGAGGAGGCCCATTCAGCCCCTGGAGCCTGTTACACAGGAACAGGAGGAGGCCCATTCAGCCCCCTCCTCGAGCTTGTGACACAGGAACAGGAGGCCCATTCAGCCCCTCGAGCCTGTTACACAGGAACAGGAGGAGGTCCATTCAACACCTCGAGCCTGTAACACAGGAACAGGAGGAGGCCCATTCAGCCCCCTGCTCGAGCCTGTTACACAGGAACAGGAGGAGGCCCATTCAGCCCCTCGAGCCTGCTACACAGGAACAGGAGGAGGCCCATTCAGCCCCCTGCTCGAGACGGTTACACAGGAACAGGTGGAGGCCCATTCAGCCCCCTGCTCGAGCCTGTTACACTGGAACAGGAGGAGGCCCATTCAGCCCCTCGAGACTGTTACACAGGAACAGGAGGAGTCCCATTCAGCCCCTCGAGCCTGTTACACAGGAACAGGAGGAGTCCCATTCAGCCCATCGAGCCTGTTACACAGGAACAGGAGGAGGCTAATTCAGCCTCCTCCTCGAGCCTGTTACACAGGAACAGGAGGAGGCCCATTCAGCCCCCTCCTCGAGCCTGTTACATAGGAACAGGAGGAGGTCCATTCAGCCCCTCGAACCTGTGACACAGGAACAGGAGGAGGTCCATTCAGCCCCTCGAGCCTGTGACACAGGAACAGGAGGAGGTCCATTCAGCCCCTCGAGCCTGTTACACAGGAACAGGAGGAGGCCCATTCAGCCCCCTGCTCGAGCCTGTTACACAGGAACAGGAGGCGGCCCATTCAGCCCCCTGCTCGAGCCAGCGACACAGGAACAGGAGGATGCCCATTCATCCTCCTGCTCGAGCCTGTTACACAGGAACAGGAGGAGGCCCATTCCGCTCCCTCCTCGAGCCTGTTACACAGGAACAGGAGGAGGTCCATTCAGCCCCCTCCTTGAGCCTGTTACACAGGAACAGGAGGAGGCCCATTCAGCCCCCCTGCTCGAGCCTGTGACACAGGAACAGGAGGAGGCCCATTCAGCCCCTCGAGCCTGTGACACAGGAACAGGAGGAGGCCCATTCAGCCCCTCGAGCCTGTGACACAGGAACAGGAGGAGGCCCATTCAGCCCCTCGAGCCTGTGACACAGGAACAGGAGGAGGCCCATTCAGCCCCCTGCTCGAGCCTGTGACACAGGAACAGGAGGAGGCCCATTCAGCCTCCGCCTCAGTTCCATAAAACGATATCGCCGCGCGGCGCCCCCCCCCCCACCCCCCACCCCACGGGAAGTACCTGCTCCGCCCTCTGACACAAGAGGAGGGGCCCTCAGTGCGTCGAAGTCTGAGAAGTCATCGCCAGCTGAGGTGGGTGAGGGTGGTCCGAATGCGTCGAAGTTTGGCAGGGCTGCAGAGAGGGCAACACAAAAAAAAAACAGGAGGGATGCGTGGAGACGCCACCCGCACGGAAATCGACAACCGCTGTACCTGTCCTGGGAGTGTTTGATGGGGACGGTGTCGAGGGAGCTTTACTCTGTATCTAACCCCGTGCTGTATCTGTCCTGGGAGTGTTTGATGCGGACAGTGTAGAGGGAGCTTTACTCTGTATCTAACCCCGTGCTGTACCTGTCCTGGGAGTGTTTGATGCGGACAGTGTAGAGGGAGCTTTACTCTGTATCTAACCCCGTGCTGTACCTGTCCTGAGAGTGTTTGATGGGGACAGTGTAGAGGGAGCTTTACTCTGTATCTAACCCCGTGCTGTACCTGTCCTGAGAGTGTTTGATGGGGACAGTGTAGAGGGAGCTTTACTCTGTATCTAACCCCGTGCTGTACCTGTCCTGGGAGTGTTTGATGGGGACAGTGTAGAGGGAGTTTTACTCTGTATCTAACCCCGTGCTGTACCTGTCCTGGGAGTGTTTGATGGGGACAGTGTAGAGGGAGCTTTACTCTGTATCTAACCCCGTGCTGTACCTGTCCTGCGAGTGTTTGATGGGGAGAGTGTAGAGGGAGCTTTACTCTGTATCTCACCCCGTGCTGTACCTGTCCTGGGAGTGTTTGATGGGGACAGTGTAGAGGGAGCTTTATTCTGTATCTAACCCCGTGCTGTACCTGTCCTGGGAGTGTTTGATGGGGACAGTGTCGAGGGAGCTTTACTCTGTATCTAACCCCATGGTGTACCTGTCCTGGGAGTGTTTGATGGGGACAGTCTAGAGGGAGCTTTACTCTGTATCTAACCCCGTGCTGTACCTGTCCTGGGAGTGTTTGATGGGGACAGTGTAGAGGGAGCTTTACTCTGTATCTAACCCCGTGCTGTGTCTGTCCTGGGAGTGTTTGATGGGGACAGTGTAGAGGGAGCTTTACTCTGTATCTAACCCCGTGCTGTACCTGTCCTGGGAGTGTTTGATGGGGACAGTGTAGAGGGAGCGTTACTCTGTATCTAACCCCGTGCTGCACCTGTCCTGGGAGTGTTTGATGGGGACAGTGTAGACGGAGCTTTACTCTGTATCTAACACCGTGCTGTACCTGTCCTGGGAGTGTTTGAGGGGACAGTGTCGAGGGAGCTTTACTCTGTATCTAACCCCGTGCTGTACCTGTCCTGGGAGTGTTTGATGGGGACTGTGTAGTGGGAGATATACTCTGTACCCAACCCCGTGCTGCACCTGTCCTGGGATTGTTTGATGGGGACAGTGGAGAGGGAGCTTTACTCTGTATCTAACCCCGTGCTGTACCTGTCCTGGGAGTGTTTGATGGGGACAGTGTAGACGGAGCTTTACTCTGTATCTAACACCGTGCTGTACCTGTCCTGGGAGTGTTTGAGGGGACAGTGTCGAGGGAGCTTTACTCTGTATCTAACACCGTGCAGTACCTGTCCTGGGAGTGTTTGATGGGGACAGTGTGGAGGGAGCTTTACTCTGTATCTAACCCCGTGCTGCACCTGTCCTGGGAGTGTTTGATGGGGACAGTGTCGAGGGAGCTTTACTCTGTATCTAACACCGTGCTGTACCTGTCCTGGGTGTGTTTGATGGGGACAGTGTAGAGGGAGCTTTACTCTGTATCTAACCCTGTGCTGTACCTGTCCTGGGAGTGTTTGATGGGGACAGTGTAGACGGAGCTTTACTCTGTATCTAACCCCGTGCTGTACCTGTCCTGGGAGTGTTTTATGGGGACAGTGTAGAGGGAGCTTTACTCTGTATCTAACCCCGTGCTGTCCCTGTCCTGGGAGTGTTTGATGGGGACAGTGTAGAGGGAGCTTTACTCTGTATCTAACCCCGTGCTGTACCTGTCCTGGGAGTCTTTGATGGGGACAGTGTAGAGGAAGCTTTACTCTTTATCTAACCCCGTGCTGTACCTGTCCTGGGAGTGTTTGATGGGGACAGTGTAGAGGGAGCTTTACTCTGTATCTAACCCCATGCTGTACCTGTCCTGGGAGTGTTTGATGGGGACAGTGTAGAGGGAGCTTTACTCTGTATCTAACCCCGTGCTGTACCTGTCCTGGGAGTGTTTGATGGGGTCAGTGTAGAGGGAGCTTGACTCTGTATCTAACCCCGTGCTGTACCTGTCCTGGGAGTGTTTGATGCGGACAGTGTAGAGGGAGCTTTACTCTGTATCTAACCCGTGCTGTACCTGTCCTGTGAGCGTTTGATGGGTACAGTGTAGAGGGAGATTTACTCTGTATCTAACCCCGTGCTGCACCTGTCCTGGGAGTGTCTGATGGGGACAGTGAAGAGGGAGATTTACTCCGTATCTAACCCCGTGCTGTACCTGTCCTGGGAGTGTTTGATGGGGACAGTGTCGAGGAAGCTTTACTCTGTATCTAACCCCGTGCTGCACCTGTCCTGGGAGTGTTTGATGGTGACAGTGTAGAGGGAGATTTACTCTGTATCTAACCCCGTGCTGTACCTGTCCTGGGAGTGTTTGATGGGGACAGTGTAGAGGGAGCTTTACTCTGTATCTAACACCGTGCTGTACCTGTCCTGGGAGTGTTTGATGGGTACAGTGTAGAGGGAGATTTACTCTGTATCTAACCCCGTGCTGTACCTGTCCTGGGAGTGTTTGATGGGGACACAGTGTCGAGGGAGATTTACTCTGTATCTAACCCCGTGCTGTACCTGTCCTGGGAGTGTTTGATGGGGACAGTGTAGAGGGAGCTTTACTCTGTATCTAACCCCGTGCTGCACCTGTCCTGGGAGTGTTTGATGGGGACAGTGTAGACGGAGCTTTACTCTGTATCTAACACCGTGCTGTACCTGTCCTGGGAGTGTTTGAGGGGACAGTGTCGAGGGAGCTTTACTCTGTATCTAACCCCGTGCTGTACCTGTCCTGGGAGTGTTTGATGGGGACAGTGTAGAGGGAGCTTTACTCTGTATCTAACCCCATGCTGTACCTGTCCTGGGAGTGTTTGATGGGGACAGTGTAGAGGGAGCTTTACTCTGTATCTAACCCCGTGCTGTACCTGTCCTGGGAGTGTTTGATGGGGTCAGTGTAGAGGGAGCTTGACTCTGTATCTAACCCCGTGCTGTACCTGTCCTGGGAGTGTTTGATGCGGACAGTGTAGAGGGAGCTTTACTCTGTATCTAACCCGTGCTGTACCTGTCCTGTGAGCGTTTGATGGGTACAGTGTAGAGGGAGATTTACTCTGTATCTAACCCCGTGCTGCACCTGTCCTGGGAGTGTCTGATGGGGACAGTGAAGAGGGAGATTTACTCCGTATCTAACCCCGTGCTGTACCTGTCCTGGGAGTGTTTGATGGGGACAGTGTCGAGGGAGCTTTACTCTGTATCTAACCCCGTGCTGCACCTGTCCTGGGAGTGTTTGATGGTGACAGTGTAGAGGGAGATTTACTCTGTATCTAACACCGTGCTGTACCTGTCCTGGGAGTGTTTGATGGGTACAGTGTAGAGGGAGATTTACTCTGTATCTAACCCCGTGCTGTACCTGTCCTGGGAGTGTTTGATGGGGAAACAGTGTCGACGGAGATTTACTCTGTATCTAACCCCGTGCTGTACCTGTCCTGGGAGTGTTTGATGGGGACAGTGTAGAGGGAGCTTTACTCTGTATCTAACCCCGTGCTGCACCTGTCCTGGGAGTGTTTGATGGGGACAGTGTAGACGGAGCTTTACTCTGTATCTAACACCGTGCTCTACCTGTCCTGGGAGTGTTTGAGGGGACAGTGTCGAGGGAGCTTTACTCTGTATCTAACCCCGTGCTGTACCTGTCCTGGGAGTGTTTGATGGGGACTGTGTAGTGGGAGATTTACTCTGTACCCAACCCCGTGCTGCACCTGTCCTGGGAGTGTTTGATGGGGACAGTGTAGACGGAGCTTTACTCTGTATCTAACACCGTGCTGTACCTGTCCTGGGAGTGTTTGAGGGGACAGTGTCGAGGGAGCCTTACTCTGTATCTAACACCGTGCAGTACCTGTCCTGGGAGTGTTTGATGGGGACAGTGTGGAGGGAGCTTTTCTCTGTATCTAACCCCGTGCTGCACCTGTCCTGGGAGTGTTTGATGGGGACAGTGTCGAGGGAGCTTTACTCTGTATCTAACACCGTGCTGTACCTGTCCTGGGTGTGTTTGATGGGGACAGTGTAGAGGGAGCTTTACTCTGTATCTAACCCTGTGCTGTACCTGTCCTGGGAGTGTTTGATGGGGACAGTGTAGACGGAGCTTTACTCTGTATCTAACCCCGTGCTGTACCTGTCCTGGGAGTGTTTGATGGGGACAGTGTAGAGGGAGCTTTACTCTGTATCTAACCCCGTGCTGTCCCTGTCCTGGGAGTGTTTGATGGGGACAGTGTAGAGGGAGCTTTACTCTGTATCTAACCCCGTGCTGTACCTGTCCTGGGAGTCTTTGATGGGGACAGTGTAGAGGGAGCTTTACTCTGTATCTAACCCCGTGCTGTACCTGTCCTGGGAGTGTTTGATGGGGACAGTGTAGAGGGAGCTTTACTCTGTATCTAACCCCATGCTGTACCTGTCCTGGGAGTGTTTGATGGGGACAGTGTAGAGGGAGCTTTACTCTGTATCTAACCCCGTGCTGTACCTGTCCTGGGAGTGTTTGATGGGGTCAGTGTAGAGGGAGCTTTACTCTGTATCTAACCCAGTGCTGTACCTGTCCTGGGAGTGTTTGATGGGGACAGTGTAGAGGGAGCTTTACTCTGTATCTAACCCCGTGCTGTACCTGTCCTGGGAGTGTTTGATGGGGACAGTGTAGAGGGAGCTTTACTCTGTATCTAACCCCGTGCTGTACCTGTCCTGGGAGTGTTTGATGGGGACAGTATAGAGGGAGCTTTACTCTGTATCTAACCCCGTGCTGCACCTGTCCTGGGAGTGTTTGATGGGGACAGTATAGAGGGAGCTTTACTCTGTATCTAACCCCGTGCTGTACCTGTCCTGGGAGTGTTTGATGGGGACAGTGCAGAGGGAGCTTTACTCTGTATCTAACCCCGTGCTGTATCTGTCCTGGGAGTGTTTGATGGGGACAGTGCAGAGGGAGCTTTACTCTGTATCTAACCCCGTGTTGTACCTGTCCTGGGAGTGTTTGATGGGGACAGTGTAGAGGGAGCTTTACTCTGTATCTAACCCCGTGCTGTACCTGTCCTGGGAGTGTTTGATGGGGACAGTGCAGAGGTAGCTTTACTCTGTATCTAACCCCGTGCTGTACCTGTCCTGGGAGTGTTTGATGGGGACAGTTTAGAGGGAGCTTTACTCTGTATCTAACCCCGTGCTGTACCTGTCCTGGGAGTGTTTGATGGGGACAGTGTAGAGGGAGCTTTACTCTGTATCTAACCCCGTGCTGTACCTGTCCTGGGAGTGTTTGATGGGGGACAGTGTAGAGGGAGTTTTACTCTGTATCTAACCCCGTGCTGTACCAGTCCTGGGAGTGTTTGATGGGGACAGTGTAGAGGGAGCTTTACTCTGTATCTAACCCCGTGCTGTATCTGTCCTGGGAGTGTTTGATGGGGACAGTGCAGAGGGAGCTTTACTCTGTATCTAACCCCGTGTTGTACCTGTCCTGGGAGTGTTTGATGGGGACAGTGTAGAGGGAGCTTTACTCTGTATCTAACCCCGTGCTGTACCTGTCCTGGGAGTGTTTGATGGGGACAGTGCAGAGGGAGCTTTACTCTGTATCTAACCCCGTGCTGTACCTGTCCAGGGAGTGTTTGATGGGGACAGTTTAGAGGGAGCTTTACTCTGTATCTAACCCCGTGCTGTACCTGTCCTGGGAGTGTTTGATGGGGATTGTGTAGAGGGAGCTTTACTCTGTATCTAACCCCGTGCTGTACCTGTCCAGGGAGTGTTTGATGGGGATAGTGTAGAGGGAGCTTTACTCTGTATCTAACCCCGTGCTGTACCTGTCCTGGGAGTGTTTGATGGGGGACAGTGTAGAGGGAGTTTTACTCTGTATCTAACCCCGTGCTGTACCAGTCCTGGGAGTGTTTGATGGGGACAGTGTAGAGGGAGCTTTACTCTGCACCTAACCCCATGCTGTACCTGTTCTGGGAGTGTTTGATGGGGACAGTGTAGAGGGAGCTTTACTCTGTATCTAACCCCGTGCTGTACCTGTCCTGGGAGTGTTTGATGGGGACAGTGTAGAGGGAGCTATACTCTGTATCTAACCCCGTGCTGTACCTGTCCTGGGAGTGTTTGATGGGGACAGTGCAGAGGGAGCTTTACTCTGAATCTAACCCCGTGCTGTACCTGTCCTGGGAGTGTTTGATGGGGACAGTGTAGAGGGAGCTTTACTCTGTATCTAACCCCGTGCTGTATCTGTCCTGGGAGTGTTTGATGGGACAGTGTAGAGGGAGCTTTACTCTGTATCTAACCCCGTGCTGTACCTGTCCTGGGAGTGTTTGATGGGGACAGTGTAGAGAGCTTTACTCTGTATCTAACCCCGTGTTGTACCTGTCCTGGGAGTGTTTGCTGGGGACAGTGTAGAGGGAGCTTTACTCTGTATCTAACCCCGTGCTGTACCTGTCCTGGGAGTGTTTGATGGGACAGTGTAGAGGGAGCTTTACTCTGTATCTAACCCCGTGCTGTACCTGTCCTGGGAGTGTTTGATGGGGACAGTGTATAGGGAGCTTTACTCTGTATCTAACCCCGTGCTGTACCTGTCCTGGGAGTGTTTGATGGGGACAGTGTAGAGGGAGATTTACTCTGTATCTAACCCCGTGCTGTACCTGTCCTGGGAGTGTTTGATGGGGACAGTGTAGAGGGAGCTTTACTCTGTATCTAACCCCGTGCTGTACCTGTCCTGGGAGTGTTTGATGGGGACAGTGTAGAGGGAGCTTTACTCTGTATCTAACCCCGTGCTGTACCTGTCCTGGGAGTGTTTGATGGGGACAGTGTAGAGGGAGCTTTACTCTGTATCTAACCCCGTGCTGTACCTGTCCTGGGAGTGTTTGATGGGGACAGTGTAGAGGGAGCTTTACTCTGTATCTAACCCCGTGCTGTACCTGTCCTGGGAGTGTTTGATGGGGACAGTGTAGAGGGAGCTTTACTCTGTATCCAACCCCGTGCTGTACCTGTCCTGGGAGTGTTTGATGGGGACAGTGTAGAGGGAGTTTTACTCTGTATCTAACCCCGTGCTGTACCTGTCCTGGGAGTGTTTGATGGGGACAGTGTATAGGGAGCTTTACTCTGTATCTAACCCCGTGCTGTACCTGTCCTGGGAGTGTTTGATGGGGACAGTGTCGAGGGAGCTTTACTCTGTATCTAACCCCATGCTGTACCTGTCCTGGGAGTGTTTGATGGGGACAGTGTAGAGGGAGCTTTACTCTGTATCTAACCCCGTGCTGTACCTGTCCTGGGAGTGTTTGATGGGGACAGTGTAGAGGGAGCTTTACTCTGTATCTAACCCCGTGCTGTACCTGTCCTGGGAGTGTTTGATGGGGACAGTGTAGAGGGAGCTTTACTCTGTATCTAACCCCGTGCTGTGCCTGTCCTGGGAGTGTTTGATGGGGACAGTGTCGAGGGAGCTTTACTCTGTATCTAACCCCATGCTGTACCTGTCCTGGGAGTGTTTGATGGGGACAGTGTAGAGAGGGCTTTACTCTGTATCTAACCCCGTGCTGTACCTGTCCTGGGAGTGTTTGATGGGGTCAGTGTAGAGGGAGCTTTACTCTGTATCTAACCCCGTGCTGTACCTGTCCTGGGAGTGTTTGATGGGGACAGTGTAGAGGGAGCTTTACTCTGTATCTAACCCCGTGCTGTACCTGTCCTGGGAGTGTTTGATGGGGACAGTGTAGAGGGAGCTTTACTCTGTATCTAACCCCGTGCTGTACCTGTCCTGGGAGTGTTTGATGGGGAGAGTATAGAGGGAGCTTTACTCTGTATCTAACCCCGTGCTGTACCTGTCCTGGGAGTGTTTGATGGGGACAGTGTCGAGGGAGCTTTACTCTGTATCTAACCCCGTGCTGTATCTGTCCTGGGAGTGTTTGATGGGGACAGTGCAGAGGGAGCTTTACTCTGTATCTAACCCCGTGTTGTACCTGTCCTGGGAGTGTTTGATGGGGACAGTGTAGAGGGAGCTTTACTCTGTATCTAACCCCGTGCTGTACCTGTCCTGGGAGTGTTTGATGGGGACAGTGCAGAGGGAGCTTTACTCTGTATCTAACCCCGTGCTGTACCTGTCCTGGGAGTGTTTGATGGGGACAGTTTAGAGGGAGCTTTACTCTGTATCTAACCCCGTGCTGTACCTGTCCTGGGAGTGTTTGATGGGGACAGTGTAGAGGGTGCTTTACTCTGTATCTAACCCCGTGCTGTACCTGTCCTGGGCGTGTTTGATGGGGACAGTGTAGAGGGAGCTTTACTCTGTATCTAACCCCGTGCTGTATCTGTCCTGGGAGTGTTTGATGGGGACAGTGCAGAGGGAGCTTTACTCTGTATCTAACCCCGTGCTGTACCTGTCCTGGGAGTGTTTGATGGGGACAGTGTAGAGAGCTTTACTCTGTATCTAACCCCGTGTTGTACCTGTCCTGGGAGTGTTTGCTGGGGACAGTGTAGAGGGAGCTTTACTCTGTATCTAACCCCGTGCTGTACCTGCCCTGGGAGTGTTTGATGGGGACAGTGTAGAGGGAGCTATACTCTGTATCTAAACCCGTGCTGTACCTGTCCTGGGAGTGTTTGATGGGGACAGTGCAGAGGGAGCTTTACTCTGAATCTAACCACGTGCTGTACCTGTCCTGGGAGTGTTTGATGGGGACAGTGTAGAGGGAGCTTTACTCTGTATCTAACCCCGTGCTGTATCTGTCCTGGGAGTGTTTGATGGGACAGTGTAGAGGGAGCTTTACTCTGTATCTAACCCCGTGCTGTACCTGTCCTGGGAGTGTTTGATGGGGACAGTGTAGAGAGCTTTACTCTGTATCTAACCCCGTGTTGTACCTGTCCTGGGAGTGTTTGCTGGGGACAGTGTAGAGGGAGCTTTACTCTGTATCTAACGCCGTGCTGCACCTGTCCTGGGAGTGTTTGATGGGGGACAGTGTGGAGGGAGCTTTACTCTATATCGAACCCCGTGCTGTACCTGTCCTGGGAGTGTTTGATGGGGACAGTGCAGAGGGAGCTTTACTCTGTATCTAACCCCGTGCTGTACCTGTCCTGGGAGTGTTTGATGGGGACAGTGTAGAGGGAGCTTTACTCTGTATCTAACCCCGTGCTGTACCTGTCCTGGGAGTGTTTGATGGGACAGTGTAGAGGGAGCTTTACTCTGTATCTAACCCCGTGCTGTACCTGTCCTGGGAGTGTTTGATGGGGACAGTGTATAGGGAGCTTTACTCTGTATCTAACCCCGTGCTGTGCCTGTCCTGGGAGTGTTTGATGGGGACAGTGTAGAGGGAGATTTACTCTGTATCTAACCCCGTGCTGTACCTGTCCTGGGAGTGTTTGATGGGGACAGTGTAGAGGGAGCTTTACTCTGTATCTAACCCCGTGCTGTACCTGTCCTGGGAGTGTTTGATGGGGACAGTGTAGAGGGAGCTTTACTCTGTATCTAACCCCGTGCTGTACCTGTCCTGGGAGTGTTTGATGGGGACAGTGTAGAGGGAGCTTTACTCTGTATCTAACCCCGTGCTGTACCTGTCCTGGGAGTGTTTGATGGGGACAGTGTAGAGGGAGCTTTACTCTGTATCTAACCCCGTGCTGTACCTGTCCTGGGAGTGTTTGATGGGGACAGTGTAGAGGGAGCTTTACTCTGTATCCAACCCCGTGCTGTACCTGTCCTGGGAGTGTTTGATGGGGACAGTGTAGAGGGAGTTTTACTCTGTATCTAACCCCGTGCTGTACCTGTCCTGGGAGTGTTTGATGGGGACAGTGTAGAGGGAGCTTTACTCTGTATCTAACCCCGTGCTGTACCTGTCCTGGGAGTGTTTGATGGGGACAGTGTAGAGGGAGCTTTACTCTGTATCTAACCACGTGCTGGATCTGTCCTGGGAGTGTTTGATGGGGACAGTGTATAGGGAGCTTTACTCGGTATCTAATCCCGTGCTGTACCTGTCCTGGGAGTGTTTGATGGGGACTGTGTAGAGGGAGCTTTACTCTGTATCTAACCCCGTGCTGGACCTGTCCTGGGAGTGTTTGATGGGGACAGTGTAGAGGGAGCTTTACTCTGTATCTAACCCCGTGCTGTACCTGTCCTGGGAGTGTTTGATGGGGACAGTGTAGAGGGAGCTTTACTCTGGATCTAACCCCGTGCTGGACCTGTCCTGGGAGTGTTTGATGGGGACAGTGTAGAGGGAGCTTTACTCTGTATCTAACCCCGTGCTGTACCTGTCCTGGGAGTGTTTGATGGGGACAGTGTAGAGGGAGCTTTACTCTGGATCTAACCCCGTGCTGGACCTGTCCTGGGAGTGTTTGATGGGGACAGTGTAGAGAGAGCTTTACTCTGTATCTAACCCTGTGCTGTACCTGTCCTGGGAGTGTTTGATGGGGACAGTGTAGTGGAAGCTTTACTCTGTATCTAACCCCGTGCTGTACCTGTCCTGGGAGTGTTTGATGGGGACAGTGGAGAGGGAGCTTTACTCTGTATCTAACCCCATGCTGTACCTGTCCTGGGAGTGTTTGAAGGGGACAGTGTAGAGGGAGCTTTACTCTGTATCTAACCCCGTGCTGTAACTGTCCAGGGAGTGTTTGATGGGGACAGTGTAGAGGGTGCTTTACTCTGTATCTAACCCCATGCTGTACCTGTCCTGGGTGTGTTTGATGGGGACAGTGTAGAGGGAGCTTTACTCTGTATCTAACCCCGTGCTGTACCTGTCCTGGGAGTGTTTGATGGGGACAGTGTAGAGGGAGCTTTACTCTGTATCTAACCCCGTGCTGTACCTGTCTTGGGAGTGTTTGATGGGGACAGTGTAGAGGGAGCTTTACTCTGTATCTAACCCCGTGCTGTACCTGTCCTGGGAGTGTTTGATGGGGAGTGCAGAGGGAGCTTTACTCTGTATCTAACCCCGTGCTGTACCTGTCCTGGGAGTGTTTGATGGGGAGTGCAGAGGGAGCTTTACTCTGTATCTAACCCTGTGCGGTACCTGTCCTGGGAGTGTTTGATGGGGACAGTGTAGAGGGAGCTTTACTCTGTATCTAACCCTGTGCTGTACCTGTCCTGGGAGTGTTTGATGGGGACAGTGAAGAGGGAGCTTTACTCTGTATCTAACCCCGTGCTGTACCTGTCCTGGGAGTGTTTGATGGGGACAGTGTAGAGGGAGTTTTACTCTGTATCTAACCCCGTGCTGTACCTGTTCTGAGAGTGTTTGATGGAGACAGTGTAGAGGGAGCTTTACTCTGTATCTAACCCCGCGCCGTACCTGTCCTGGGAGTGTTTGATGGGGACAGCATAGAGGGAGCTTTACTCTGTATCTAACCCCGTGCTGTACCTGTCCTGGGAGTGTTTGATGGGGACAGTGTCGAGGGAGATTTACTCTGTATCTAACCCCGTGCTGTACCTGTCCTGGGAGTGTTTGTTGGGGACAGTGTAGAGGGAGCTTTACTCTGTATCTAACCCCGTGCTGTACCTGTCCTGGGAGTGTTTGGTGGGGACAGTGTATAGGGAGCTTTACTCTGTATCTAACCCCGTGCTGTACCTGTCCTGGGAGTGTTTGATGGGGACAGTGTAGAGGGAGCTTTACTCTGTATCTAACCCCGTGCTGTACCTGTCCTGGGAGTGTTTGATGGGGACAGTGTAGAGGGAACTTTACTCTGGATCTAACCCCGTGCTGTACCTGTCCTGGGAGTGTTTGATGGGGACAGTGTAGAGGGAACTTTACTCTGGATCTAACCCCGTGCTGTACCTGTCCTGGGAGTGTTTGATGGGGACTGTGTAGAGGGAGCTTTACTCTGTATCTAACCCCATGCTGTACCTGTCCTGGGAGTGTTTGATGGGGAGAGTGTAGAGGGAGCTTTACTCTGTATCTAACCCCGTGCTGTACCTGTCCTGGGAGTGTTTGATGGGGACAGTGTAGAGGGAGCTTTACTCTGTATCTAACCCCGTGCTGTACCTGTCCTGGGAGTGTTTGATGGGGACAGTGTAGAGGGAGCTTTACTCTGTATCTAACCCCGTGCTGTACCTGTCCTGGGAGTGTTTGATGGGGACAGTGTAGAGGGAGCTTTACTCTGTATCTAACCCCGTGCTGTACCTGTCCTGGGAGTGTTTGATGGGGACAGTGTAGAGAGAGCTTTACTCTGTATCTAACCCCGTGCTGTACCTGTCCTGGGAGTGTTTGATGGGGACAGTGTAGAGGGAGCTTTACTCTGTATCTAACCCCGTGCTGTACCTGTCCTGGGAGTGTTTGATGGGGACAGTGTAGAGGGAGCTTTACTCTGTATCTAACCCCGTGCTGTACCTGTCCTGGGAGTGTTTGATGGGGACAGTGTAGAGGGAGCTTTACTCTGTATCTAACCCCGTGCTGTACCTGTCTTGGGAGTGTTTGATGGGGACAGTGTAGAGGGAGCTTTACTCTGTATCTAACCCCGTGCTGTACCTGTCCTGGGAGTGTTTGATGGGGAGTGTAGAGGGAGCTTTACTCTGTATCTAACCCTGTGCGGTACCTGTCCTGGGAGTGTTTGATGGGGACAGTGTAGAGGGAGCTTTACTCTGTATCTAACCCTGTGCTGTACCTGTCCTGGGAGTGTTTGATGGGGACAGTGAAGAGGGAGCTTTACTCTGTATCTAACCCCGTGCTGTACCTGTCCTGGGAGTGTTTGATGGGGACAGTGTAGAGGGAGTTTTACTCTGTATCTAACCCCGTGCTGTACCTGTTCTGAGAGTGTTTGATGGAGACAGTGTAGAGGAAGCTTTACTCTGTATCTAACCCCGCGCCGTACCTGTCCTGGGAGTGTTTGATGGGGACAGCATAGAGGGAGCTTTACTCTGTATCTAACCCCGTGCTGTACCTGTCCTGGGAGTGTTTGATGGGGACAGTGTCGAGGGAGATTTACTCTGTATCTAACCCCGTGCTGTACCTGTCCTGGGAGTGTTTGATGGGGACAGTGTTGAGGGAGCTTTACTCTGTATCTAACCCCGTGCTGAACCTGTCCTGGGAGTGTTTGATGGGGACAGTGTAGAGGGAGCTTTACTCTGTATCTAACCCCGTGCTGTGCCTGTCCTGGGAGTGTTTGATGGGGACAGTGTAGAGGGAGCTTTACTCTGTATCTAACCCCGTGCTGTACCTGTCCTGGGAGTGTTTGATGGGGACAGTGTAGAGGGAGCTTTACTCTGTATCTAACCCCGTGCTGTACCTGTCTTGGGAGTGTTTGATGGGGACAGTGTAGAGGGAGCTTTACTCTGTATCTAACCCCGTGCTGTACCTGTCCTGGGAGTGTTTGATGGGGAGTGTAGAGGGAGCTTTACTCTGTATCTAACCCTGTGCGGTACCTGTCCTGGGAGTGTTTGATGGGGACAGTGTAGAGGGAGCTTTACTCTGTATCTAACCCTGTGCTGTACCTGTCCTGGGAGTGTTTGATGGGGACAGTGAAGAGGGAGCTTTACTCTGTATCTAACCCCGTGCTGTACCTGTCCTGGGAGTGTTTGATGGGGACAGTGTAGAGGGAGTTTTACTCTGTATCTAACCCCGTGCTGTACCTGTTCTGAGAGTGTTTGATGGAGACAGTGTAGAGGAAGCTTTACTCTGTATCTAACCCCGCGCCGTACCTGTCCTGGGAGTGTTTGATGGGGACAGCATAGAGGGAGCTTTACTCTGTATCTAACCCCGTGCTGTACCTGTCCTGGGAGTGTTTGATGGGGACAGTGTCGAGGGAGATTTACTCTGTATCTAACCCCGTGCTGTACCTGTGCTGGGAGTGTTTGATGGGGACAGTGTCGAGGGAGCTTTACTCTGTATCTAACCCCGTGCTGAACCTGTCCTGGGAGTGTTTGATGGGGACAGTGTAGAGGGAGCTTTACTCTGTATCTAACCCCGTGCTGTACCTGCCCTGGGAGTGTTTGATGGGGACAGAGTATAGGGAGCTTTACTCTGAATCTAACCCCGTGCTGTACCTGTCCTGGGAGTGTTTGATGGGTACAGTGTAGAGGGAGCTTTACTCTGTATCTAACCCCGTGCTGTACCTGTCCTGGGAGTGTTTGATGGGGACAGTGTCGAGGGAGCTTTACTCTGTATCTAACCCTGTGCTGTACCTGTCCTGGGAGTGTTTGATGGGGACAGTGTAGTGGAAGCTTTACTCTGTATCGAACCCCGTGCTGTACCTGTCCTGGGAGTGTTTGATGGGGACAGTGTAGAGGGAGCTTTACTCTGTATCTAACCCCGTGCTGTAACTGTCCTGGGAGTGTTTGATGGGGACAGTTTAGAGGTTGCTTTACTCTGTATCTAACCCCGTGCTGTACCTGTCCTGGGTGTGTTTGATGGGGACAGTGTAGAGGGATCTTTACTCTGTATCTAACCCCGTGCTGCAGCTGTCCTGGGAGTGTTTGATGGGGACAGTGTAGAGAGAGCATTACTCTGTATCTAACCCCGTGCTGTACCTGTCCTGGGAGTGTTTGATGGGGACAGTGTAGAGGGAGCTTTACTCTGTATCTAACCCCGGGCTGTACCTGTCCTGGGAGTGTTTGATGTTGACAGTGTAGAGAGCTTTACTCTGTATGTAACCCCGTGCTGTACCTGTCCTGGGTGTGATGATGGGGACAGTGTAGAGGGATCTTTACTCTGTATCTAACCCCGTGCTGTACCTGTCCTGGGAGTGTTTGATGGGGACAGTGTAGAGGGTGCTTTACTCTGTATCTAACCCCGTGCTGTACCTGTCCTGGGCGTGTTTGATGGGGACAGTGTAGAGGGAGCTTTACTCTGTATCTAACCCCGTGCTGTATCTGTCCTGGGAGTGTTTGATGGGGACAGTGCAGAGGGAGCTTTACTCTGTATCTAACCCCGTGCTGTACCTGTCCTGGGAGTGTTTGATGGGGACAGTGTAGAGAGCTTTACTCTGTATCTAACCCCGTGTTGTACCTGTCCTGGGAGTGTTTGCTGGGGACAGTGTAGAGGGAGCTTTACTCTGTATCTAACCCCGTGCTGTACCTGCCCTGGGAGTGTTTGATGGGGACAGTGTAGAGGGAGCTATACTCTGTATCTAAACCCGTGCTGTACCTGTCCTGGGAGTGTTTGATGGGGACAGTGCAGAGGGAGCTTTACTCTGAATCTAACCACGTGCTGTACCTGTCCTGGGAGTGTTTGATGGGGACAGTGTAGAGGGAGCTTTACTCTGTATCTAACCCCGTGCTGTATCTGTCCTGGGAGTGTTTGATGGGACAGTGTAGAGGGAGCTTTACTCTGTATCTAACCCCGTGCTGTACCTGTCCTGGGAGTGTTTGATGGGGACAGTGTAGAGAGCTTTACTCTGTATCTAACCCCGTGTTGTACCTGTCCTGGGAGTGTTTGCTGGGGACAGTGTAGAGGGAGCTTTACTCTGTATCTAACGCCGTGCTGCACCTGTCCTGGGAGTGTTTGATGGGGGACAGTGTGGAGGGAGCTTTACTCTATATCGAACCCCGTGCTGTACCTGTCCTGGGAGTGTTTGATGGGGACAGTGCAGAGGGAGCTTTACTCTGTATCTAACCCCGTGCTGTACCTGTCCTGGGAGTGTTTGATGGGACAGTGTAGAGGGAGCTTTACTCTGTATCTAACCCCGTGCTGTACCTGTCCTGGGAGTGTTTGATGGGGACAGTGTATAGGGAGCTTTACTCTGTATCTAACCCCGTGCTGTACCTGTCCTGGGAGTGTTTGATGGGGACAGTGTAGAGGGAGATTTACTCTGTATCTAACCCCGTGCTGTACCTGTCCTGGGAGTGTTTGATGGGGACAGTGTAGAGGGAGCTTTACTCTGTATCTAACCCCGTGCTGTACCTGTCCTGGGAGTGTTTGATGGGGACAGTGTAGAGGGAGCTTTACTCTGTATCTAACCCCGTGCTGTACCTGTCCTGGGAGTGTTTGATGGGGACAGTGTAGAGGGAGCTTTACTCTGTATCTAACCCCGTGCTGTACCTGTCCTGGGAGTGTTTGATGGGGACAGTGTAGAGGGAGCTTTACTCTGTATCTAACCCCGTGCTGTACCTGTCCTGGGAGTGTTTGATGGGGACAGTGTAGAGGGAGCTTTACTCTGTATCCAACCCCGTGCTGTACCTGTCCTGGGAGTGTTTGATGGGGACAGTGTAGAGGGAGTTTTACTCTGTATCTAACCCCGTGCTGTACCTGTCCTGGGAGTGTTTGATGGGGACAGTGTAGAGGGAGCTTTACTCTGTATCTAACCCCGTGCTGTACCTGTCCTGGGAGTGTTTGATGGGGACAGTGTAGAGGGAGCTTTACTCTGTATCTAACCACGTGCTGGATCTGTCCTGGGAGTGTTTGATGGGGACAGTGTATAGGGAGCTTTACTCGGTATCTAATCCCGTGCTGTACCTGTCCTGGGAGTGTTTGATGGGGACTGTGTAGAGGGAGCTTTACTCTGTATCTAACCCCGTGCTGGACCTGTCCTGGGAGTGTTTGATGGGGACAGTGTAGAGGGAGCTTTACTCTGTATCTAACCCCGTGCTGTACCTGTCCTGGGAGTGTTTGATGGGGACAGTGTAGAGGGAGCTTTACTCTGGATCTAACCCCGTGCTGGACCTGTCCTGGGAGTGTTTGATGGGGACAGTGTAGAGGGAGCTTTACTCTGTATCTAACCCCGTGCTGTACCTGTCCTGGGAGTGTTTGATGGGGACAGTGTAGAGGGAGCTTTACTCTGGATCTAACCCCGTGCTGGACCTGTCCTGGGAGTGTTTGATGGGGACAGTGTAGAGAGAGCTTTACTCTGTATCTAACCCTGTGCTGTACCTGTCCTGGGAGTGTTTGATGGGGACAGTGTAGTGGAAGCTTTACTCTGTATCTAACCCCGTGCTGTACCTGTCCTGGGAGTGTTTGATGGGGACAGTGGAGAGGGAGCTTTACTCTGTATCTAACCCCATGCTGTACCTGTCCTGGGAGTGTTTGAAGGGGACAGTGTAGAGGGAGCTTTACTCTGTATCTAACCCCGTGCTGTAACTGTCCAGGGAGTGTTTGATGGGGACAGTGTAGAGGGTGCTTTACTCTGTATCTAACCCCATGCTGTACCTGTCCTGGGTGTGTTTGATGGGGACAGTGTAGAGGGAGCTTTACTCTGTATCTAACCCCGTGCTGTACCTGTCCTGGGAGTGTTTGATGGGGACAGTGTAGAGGGAGCTTTACTCTGTATCTAACCCCGTGCTGTACCTGTCTTGGGAGTGTTTGATGGGGACAGTGTAGAGGGAGCTTTACTCTGTATCTAACCCCGTGCTGTACCTGTCCTGGGAGTGTTTGATGGGGAGTGCAGAGGGAGCTTTACTCTGTATCTAACCCCGTGCTGTACCTGTCCTGGGAGTGTTTGATGGGGAGTGCAGAGGGAGCTTTACTCTGTATCTAACCCTGTGCGGTACCTGTCCTGGGAGTGTTTGATGGGGACAGTGTAGAGGGAGCTTTACTCTGTATCTAACCCTGTGCTGTACCTGTCCTGGGAGTGTTTGATGGGGACAGTGAAGAGGGAGCTTTACTCTGTATCTAACCCCGTGCTGTACCTGTCCTGGGAGTGTTTGATGGGGACAGTGTAGAGGGAGTTTTACTCTGTATCTAACCCCGTGCTGTACCTGTTCTGAGAGTGTTTGATGGAGACAGTGTAGAGGGAGCTTTACTCTGTATCTAACCCCGCGCCGTACCTGTCCTGGGAGTGTTTGATGGGGACAGCATAGAGGGAGCTTTACTCTGTATCTAACCCCGTGCTGTACCTGTCCTGGGAGTGTTTGATGGGGACAGTGTCGAGGGAGATTTACTCTGTATCTAACCCCGTGCTGTACCTGTCCTGGGAGTGTTTGTTGGGGACAGTGTAGAGGGAGCTTTACTCTGTATCTAACCCCGTGCTGTACCTGTCCTGGGAGTGTTTGGTGGGGACAGTGTATAGGGAGCTTTACTCTGTATCTAACCCCGTGCTGTACCTGTCCTGGGAGTGTTTAATGGGGACAGTGTAGAGGGAGCTTTACTCTGTATCTAACCCCGTGCTGTACCTGTCCTGGGAGTGTTTGATGGGGACAGTGTAGAGGGAACTTTACTCTGGATCTAACCCCGTGCTGTACCTGTCCTGGGAGTGTTTGATGGGGACAGTGTAGAGGGAACTTTACTCTGGATCTAACCCCGTGCTGTACCTGTCCTGGGAGTGTTTGATGGGGACTGTGTAGAGGGAGCTTTACTCTGTATCTAACCCCATGCTGTACCTGTCCTGGGAGTGTTTGATGGGGAGAGTGTAGAGGGAGCTTTACTCTGTATCTAACCCCGTGCTGTACCTGTCCTGGGAGTGTTTGATGGGGACAGTGTAGAGGGAGCTTTACTCTGTATCTAACCCCGTGCTGTACCTGTCCTGGGAGTGTTTGATGGGGACAGTGTAGAGGGAGCTTTACTCTGTATCTAACCCCGTGCTGTACCTGTCCTGGGAGTGTTTGATGGGGACAGTGTAGAGGGAGCTTTACTCTGTATCTAACCCCGTGCTGTACCTGTCCTGGGAGTGTTTGATGGGGACAGTGTAGAGAGAGCTTTACTCTGTATCTAACCCCGTGCTGTACCTGTCCTGGGAGTGTTTGATGGGGACAGTGTAGAGGGAGCTTTACTCTGTATCTAACCCCGTGCTGTACCTGTCCTGGGAGTGTTTGATGGGGACAGTGTAGAGGGAGCTTTACTCTGTATCTAACCCCGTGCTGTACCTGTCCTGGGAGTGTTTGATGGGGACAGTGTAGAGGGAGCTTTACTCTGTATCTAACCCCGTGCTGTACCTGTCTTGGGAGTGTTTGATGGGGACAGTGTAGAGGGAGCTTTACTCTGTATCTAACCCCGTGCTGTACCTGTCCTGGGAGTGTTTGATGGGGAGTGTAGAGGGAGCTTTACTCTGTATCTAACCCTGTGCGGTACCTGTCCTGGGAGTGTTTGATGGGGACAGTGTAGAGGGAGCTTTACTCTGTATCTAACCCTGTGCTGTACCTGTCCTGGGAGTGTTTGATGGGGACAGTGAAGAGGGAGCTTTACTCTGTATCTAACCCCGTGCTGTACCTGTCCTGGGAGTGTTTGATGGGGACAGTGTAGAGGGAGTTTTACTCTGTATCTAACCCCGTGCTGTACCTGTTCTGAGAGTGTTTGATGGAGACAGTGTAGAGGAAGCTTTACTCTGTATCTAACCCCGCGCCGTACCTGTCCTGGGAGTGTTTGATGGGGACAGCATAGAGGGAGCTTTACTCTGTATCTAACCCCGTGCTGTACCTGTCCTGGGAGTGTTTGATGGGGACAGTGTCGAGGGAGATTTACTCTGTATCTAACCCCGTGCTGTACCTGTCCTGGGAGTGTTTGATGGGGACAGTGTTGAGGGAGCTTTACTCTGTATCTAACCCCGTGCTGAACCTGTCCTGGGAGTGTTTGATGGGGACAGTGTAGAGGGAGCTTTACTCTGTATCTAACCCCGTGCTGTGCCTGTCCTGGGAGTGTTTGATGGGGACAGTGTAGAGGGAGCTTTACTCTGTATCTAACCCCGTGCTGTACCTGTCCTGGGAGTGTTTGATGGGGACAGTGTAGAGGGAGCTTTACTCTGTATCTAACCCCGTGCTGTACCTGTCTTGGGAGTGTTTGATGGGGACAGTGTAGAGGGAGCTTTACTCTGTATCTAACCCCGTGCTGTACCTGTCCTGGGAGTGTTTGATGGGGAGTGTAGAGGGAGCTTTACTCTGTATCTAACCCTGTGCGGTACCTGTCCTGGGAGTGTTTGATGGGGACAGTGTAGAGGGAGCTTTACTCTGTATCTAACCCTGTGCTGTACCTGTCCTGGGAGTGTTTGATGGGGACAGTGAAGAGGGAGCTTTACTCTGTATCTAACCCCGTGCTGTACCTGTCCTGGGAGTGTTTGATGGGGACAGTGTAGAGGGAGTTTTACTCTGTATCTAACCCCGTGCTGTACCTGTTCTGAGAGTGTTTGATGGAGACAGTGTAGAGGAAGCTTTACTCTGTATCTAACCCCGCGCCGTACCTGTCCTGGGAGTGTTTGATGGGGACAGCATAGAGGGAGCTTTACTCTGTATCTAACCCCGTGCTGTACCTGTCCTGGGAGTGTTTGATGGGGACAGTGTCGAGGGAGATTTACTCTGTATCTAACCCCGTGCTGTACCTGTCCTGGGAGTGTTTGATGGGGACAGTGTCGAGGGAGCTTTACTCTGTATCTAACCCCGTGCTGAACCTGTCCTGGGAGTGTTTGATGGGGACAGTGTAGAGGGAGCTTTACTCTGTATCTAACCCCGTGCTGTACCTGCCCTGGGAGTGTTTGATGGGGACAGAGTATAGGGAGCTTTACTCTGAATCTAACCCCGTGCTGTACCTGTCCTGGGAGTGTTTGATGGGTACAGTGTAGAGGGAGCTTTACTCTGTATCTAACCCCGTGCTGTACCTGTCCTGGGAGTGTTTGATGGGGACAGTGTCGAGGGAGCTTTACTCTGTATCTAACCCTGTGCTGTACCTGTCCTGGGAGTGTTTGATGGGGACAGTGTAGTGGAAGCTTTACTCTGTATCGAACCCCGTGCTGTACCTGTCCTGGGAGTGTTTGATGGGGACAGTGTAGAGGGAGCTTTACTCTGTATCTAACCCCGTGCTGTAACTGTCCTGGGAGTGTTTGATGGGGACAGTTTAGAGGTTGCTTTACTCTGTATCTAACCCCGTGCTGTACCTGTCCTGGGTGTGTTTGATGGGGACAGTGTAGAGGGATCTTTACTCTGTATCTAACCCCGTGCTGTACCTATCCTGGGAGTGTTTGATGGGGACAGTGTAGAGAGAGCTTTACTCTGTATCTAATCCGTGCTGTACCTGTCCTGGGAGTGTTTGATGGGGACAGTGTAGGGGGATCTTTACTCTGTATCTAACCCCGTGCTGCAGCTGTCCTGGGAGTGTTTGATGGGGACAGTGTAGAGAGAGCATTACTCTGTATCTAACCCCGTGCTGCAGCTGTCCTGGGAGTGTTTGATGGGGACAGTGTAGAGAGAGCATTACTCTGTATCTAACCCCGTGCTGTACCTGTCCTGGGTGTGTTTGATGGGGACAGTGTAGTGGGAGCTTTACTCTGTATCTAACCCCGTGCTATACCTGTCCTGGGAGTGTTTGATGGTGACAGTGTAGAGGGAGCTTTACTCTGTATCTAACCCCGTGCTGTACCTGTCCTGGGTGTGTTTGATGGTGACAGTGTAGAGGGAGCTTTACTCTGTATCTAACCCCGTGCTGTACCTGTCCTGGGAGTGTTTGATGGGGACAGTGTAGAGGGAGCTTTACTCTGTATCTAACCCCGGGCTGTACCTGTCCTGGGAGTGTTTGATGTTGACAGTGTAGAGAGCTTTACTCTGTATGTAACCCCGTGCTGTACCTGTCCTGGGTGTGATGATGGGGACAGTGTAGAGGGATCTTTACTCTGTGTCTAACCCCGTGCTGTACCTGTCCTGGGAGTGTTTGATGGGGACAGTGCAGAGAGAGATTTACTCTGTATCTAATCCCGTGCTGGACCTGTCCTGGGAGTGTTTGATGGGGACAGTGTAGAGGGAGCTTTACTCTGTACCTAACCCCGTGCTGTAGCTGTCCTGGGAGTGTTTGACAGTGTAGAGGGAGCTTTGCTCTGTATCTAACCCCGTGCTGTACCTGTCCTGGGAGAGTTTGATGGGGACAGTGTAGAGGGAGCTTTACTCTGTATCTAACCCCGTGCTGTACCTGTCCTGGGAGTGTTTGATGGGGACAGTGTAGAGGGAGCTTTACTCTGTATCTAACCCCGTGCTGTACCTGTCCTGGGAGTGTTTGATGGGGACAGTGTAGAGGGAGCTTTACTCTGTATCTAACCCCGTGCTGTACCTGTCCTGGGAGTGTTTGATGGGGACAGTGTAGAGGGAGCTTTACTCTGTATCTAACCCCGTGCTGTACCTGTCCTGGGAGTGTTTGATGGGGACAGTGTAGAGGGAGCTTTACTCTGTATCTAACCCCGTGCTGTACCTGTCCTGGGAGTGTTTGATGGGGACAGTGTAGAGGGAGATTTACTCTGTATCTAACCCCGTGCTGTACTTGTCCTGGGAGTGTTTGATGGGGACAGTGTCGAGGGAGCTTTACTCTGTATCTAACCCCGAGCTGTTCCTGTCCTGGGTGTGTTTGATGGGGACAGTGTCGAGGGAGCCTTGCTCTGTATCTAACCCCGTGCTGTTCCAGTCCTGGGTGTGTTTGATGGGGACAGTGTAGAGGGAGCTTTACTCTGTATCTAATCCAGTGCTGTACCTGTCCTGGGAGTGTTTGATGGGGATAGTGTAGAGGGAGCGTTACTCTGTATCTAACCCCGTGCTGTACCTGTCCTGGGAGAGTTTGATGGGGACAGTGTAGAGGGAGCTTTACTCTGTATCAAACCCCGTGCTGTACCTGTCCTGGGTGTGGTTGACGGGGACAGTGTAGAGGGAGCTTTACTCTGTATCTAACTCCGTGCTGTACCTGCCCTGGCAGCGTTTGATGGGGACAGTGTAGAGGGAGCTTTACTCTGTATCTAACCCCGTGCCGTACCTGTCCTGGGAGTGTTTGATGGGGACAGTGTCGAGGGAGCCTTGCTCTGTATCTAACCCCGTGCTGTTCCTGTCCTGGGTGTGTTTGATGGGGACAGTGTCGAGGGATCTTTACTCTGTATCTAACCCCGTGCTGTACCTGTCCTGGGAGTGTTTGATGGGGACAGTGGAGAGGGAGCTTTACTCTGTATCTAACCCCGTGCTGTACCTATCCTGGGAGTGTTTGACGGGGACAGTGTCGAGAGAGCTTTACTCTGTATCTAACCCCGTTCTGTTCCTGTCCTGGGTGTGTTTGATGGGGACAGTGTAGAGGGATCTTTACTCTGTATCTAATCCCGTGCTGGACCTGTCCTGGGAGTGTTTGATGGGGACAGTGTAGAGAGAGCTTTACTCTGTATCTAATCCCGTGCTGGACCTGTCCTGGGAGTGTTTGATGGGGACAGTGTAGAGGGAGCTTTACTCTGTATCTAAGCCCGTGCTGCACCTGTCCTGGGAGTGTTTGATGGGGACAGTGTCGAGGGAGCCTTGCTCTGTATCTAACCCCGTGCTGTACCTGTCCTGGGAGTGTTTGATGGGGACAGTGTAGAGGGAGCTTTACTCTGTGTCTAACCCCGTGCTGTACCTGTCCTGGGAGTGTTTGATGGGGACAGTGTAGAGAGAGCTTTACTCTGTATCTAATCCCGTGCTGGACCTGTCCTGGGAGTGTTTGATGGGGACAGTGTAGAGGGAGCTTTACTCTGTATCTAAGCCCGTGCTGCACCTGTCCTGGGAGTATTTGATGGGGACAGTGTCGAGGGAGCCTTGCTCTGTATCTAACCCCGTGCTGTACCTGTCCTGGGAGTGTTTGATGGGGACAGTGTAGAGGGAGCTTTACTCTGTATCTAACCCCGTGCTGTACCTGTCCTGGGAGTGTTTGATGGGGACAGTGTAGAGGGAGCTTTACTCTGTATCTAACCCCGTGCTGTACCTGTCCTGGGAGTGTTTGATGGGGACATTGTAGAGGGAGCTTTACTCTGTACCTAACCCAGTGCTGTAGCTGTCCTGGGAGTGTTTGACAGTGTAGAGGGAGCTTTGCTCTGTGTCTAACCCCGTGCTGTACCTGTCCTGGGAGAGTTTGATGGGGACAGTGTAGAGGGAGCTTTACTCTGTATCTAACCCCGTGCTGTACCTGTCCTGGGAGTGTTTGATGGGGACAGTGTAGAGGGAGCTTTACTCTGTATCTAACCCCGTGCCGTACCTGTCCTGGGAGTGTTTGATGGGGACAGTGTAGAGGGAGATTTACTCTGTATCTAACCCCGTGCTGTACTTGTCCTGGGAGTGTTTGATGGGGACAGTGTCGAGGGAGCTTTACTCTGTATCTAACCCCGTGCTGTTCCTGTCCTGGGAGTGTTTGATGGGGACAGTGAAGAGGGAGCTTTACTCTGTATCTAACCCCGTGCTGTACCTGTCCTGGGAGTGTTTGATGGGGACAGTGTAGAGGGAGTTTTACTCTGTATCTAACCCCGTGCTGTAGCTGTCCTGGGAGAGTTTGATGGGGACAGTGTCGAGGGAGCCTTGCTCTGTATCTAACCCCGTGCTGTTCCTGTCCTGGGTGTGTTTGATGGGGACAGTGTCGAGGGATCTTTACTCTGTATCTAACCCCGTGCTGTACCTGTCCTGGGAGTGTTTGATGGGGACAGTGGAGAGGGAGCTTTACTCTGTATCTAACCCCGTGCTGTACCTATCCTGGGAGTGTTTGACGGGGACAGTGTCGAGAGAGCTTTACTCTGTATCTAATCCGTGCTGTACCTGTCCTGGGAGTGTTTGATGGGGACAGTGTAGAGGGAGCTTTACTCTGTATCTAACCCCGGGCTGTACCTGTCCTGGGAGTGTTTGATGTTGACAGTGTAGAGAGTTTTACTCTGTATCTAACCCCGTGCTGTACCTGTCCTGGGTGTGATGATGGGGACAGTGTAGAGGGAGCTTTACTCTGTATCTAACCCCGTGCTGTACCCGTCCTGGGTGTGATGATGGGGACAGTGTAGAGGGAGCTTTACTCTGTATCTAACCCCGGGCTGTACCTGTTCTGGGAGTGTTTGATGGGGACAGTGTAGAGGGAGCTTTACTCTGTATCTAACCCCGTGCTGTAGCTGTCCTGGGAGTGTTTGTTGGGGACAGTGTCGAGGGAGCTTTACTCTGTATCTAACCCCGTGCTGTACCTGTCCTGGGAGTGTTTGATGGGGACAGTGTAGAGGGAGCCTTGATCTGTATCTAACCCCGTTCTGTTCCTGTCCTGGGTGTGTTTGATGGGGACAGTGTAGAGGGATCTTTACTCTGTATCTAACCCCGTGCTGTACCTATCCTGGGAGTGTTAGATGGGGACAGTGCAGGGGGAGCTTTACTCTGTATCTAACCCCGTGCTGTAGCT
>NC_092729.1:81876710-81881042 GCF_047496885.1 Scyliorhinus torazame
GAGAGAACGAGAGAGACAGGACAGAGACAGAGAGAGACAGAGAGAGAGAGAGAGCGAGAGCGAGAGCGAGTTAGACAAAGTCAAATGCCGAGGTTTTTAATAATAATAATCTTTATTGTCACAAGTAGGCTGACATTAACACCACAATGAAGTTACTGTGAAAATCCCCTCGTCGCCACATTCCGGCGCCTGAGGGACAATTTAACACGTCCAATCCACCTAACCTGCACATCTTGGGACACTAAAGGACAATTTAACACGGCCAATCCACCTAACCTGTACATCTTTGGACACTAAGGGACAATTAAACACGGCCAATCCACCTAACCTGTACATCTTTGGACACTAAGGGACAATTTAACACGGCCAATCCACCTAACCTGTACATCTTTGGACACTAAGGGACAATTTAACACGGCCAATCCACCTAACCTGTACATCTTTGGACTGTGGGAGGAAAACCGGAGCACCCGGAGGAAACGCACGCAGACACGGGGAGAACGTGCAGACTCCGCACAGACAGTGACCCAAGCCAGGAATCGCACCCGGGACTCTGGCGCTGTGAAGCAACAGTGCTAACCAGTGCGCTACCATGCCCTGGTACTGGGGGGGGGTGGGCAGCGCTCCCTCAGTACTGGCACCGGGGAGGAGTGGTCGGCCTGGATTATGGAGCTCAAATCCTAGAGTATAGACATCTCCTCCGACAGTGCAGCACTCCCTCAGTACTGGCACCGGGAGGAGTGTCGGCCTGGATTATGGAGCTCAAATCCTAGAGTATAGACATCTACCTCCGACAGTGCAGCGCTCCCTCAGTACTGGCACCGGGGAGAGTGTGGCCTGGATTATGGAGCTCAAATCCTAGAGTATCGACATCTACCTCCGACAGTGCGGCGCTCCCTCAGTACTGGCACCGGGGGGAGTGTGGGCCTGGATTATGGTGCTCAAATCCTAGAGTATATACATCTCCCTCCGACAGTGCAGCGCTCCCTCAGTACTGGAACCGGGGGGAGTGTCGGCCTGGATTATGGTGCTCAAATCCTAGAGTATATACATCTCCCTCCGACAGTGCAGCGCTCCCTCAGTACTGGCACTTTAGTAATGGAGAGGGATAGGTACGTGCAACAGGGCAAGGTTTACAATTGGGGGAAGGGTAAATACGATGTTGTCAGACAAGAATTGAAGTGCATAAGTTGGGAACATAGGCTGGCAGGGAAGGACACAAGTGAAATGTGGAACTTGTTCAAGGAACAGGTGCTACGTGTCCTTGATATGTATGTCCCTGTCAGGCAGGGAAGAGATGGTCGAGTGAGGAACCATGGTTGACAGAGAGGTTGAATGTCTTGTTAAGAGGAAAAAGGTGACTTATGTAAGGCTGAGGAAACAAGGTTCAGACAGGGCATTGGAGGGATACAAGATAGCCAGGAGGGAACTGAAGAAAGGGATTAGGAGAGCTAAGAGAGGGCATTGAACAATCTTTGGCGGGTAGGATCAAGGAAAACCCCAAGGCCTTTTACACATATGTGAGAAATATGAGAATGACTAGAGCGAGGGTAGGTCCGATCAAGGACAGTAGCGGGAGATTGTGTATTGAGTCTGAAGAGATAGGCGAGGTCTTGAATGAGTACTTTTCTTCTGTATTTACAAATGAGAGGGGGCGATATTGTTGGAGAGGACAGTGTGAAACAGATTGGTAAGCTCGAGGAAATACTTGTTAGGAAGGAAGATGTGTTGGGCATTTTGAAAAACTTGAGGATAGACAAGTCCCCCCGGGCCTGACGGGTTATATCCAAGGATTCTATGGGAAGCAAGAGATGAAATTGCAGAGCCGTTGGCAATGATCTTTTCGTCCTCACTGTCAACAGGGGTGGTACCAGGGGATTGGAGAGTGGCGAATGTCGTGCCCCTGTTCAAAAAAGGAACTAGGGATAACCCTGGGAATTACAGGCCAGTTAGTCTTACTTCGGTGGTAGGCCAAAGTAATGGAAAGGGTACTGAAGGATAGGATTTCTGAGCATCTGGAAAGACACTGCTTGATTAGGGATAGTTAGCACGGATTTGTGAGGGGTAGGTCTTGCCTTACAAATCTTATTGAATTCTTTGAGGAGGTGACCAAGCATGTGGATGAAGGTAAAGCGTGGATGTAGTGTTACATGGATTTTAGTATAGGCACTTTTGATAAAGTTCCCCATGGCAGGCTTCTGCACAAAGTAAGGAGGCATGGGATAGTGGGAAATTTGGCCAGTTGGATAACGAACTGGCTAACCGATAGAAGTCAGAGAGTGGTGGTGGATAGCAAATATTCAGCCTGGATCCCAGTTACCAGTGGTGTACCCGCAGGGATCAGTTCTGGGTCCTCTGCTGTTTGTGATTTTCATTAATGACTTGGATGAGGGAGTTGAAGGGTGGGTCAGTAAATTTGCAGACGATACAAAGATTGGTGGAGTTGTGGATAGTAAGGAGGGCTGTTGTCGGCTGCAAAGAGACATAGATAGGATGCAGAGCTGGGCTGAGAAGTGGCAGATGGAGTTTAAACCTGAAAAGTGTGAGGTTGTCCATTTTGGAAGGACAAATATGAATGCGGAATACAGGGTTAACGGTAGAGTTCTTGGCATTGTGGAGGAGCAGAGAGACCTTGGGGTCTATGTTCATACATCTTTGAAAGTTGCCACTCAAGTGGATAGAGCTGTGTAAGAAGGGCCTATGGTGTGCTCGCGTTCATTAACAGAGGGATTGAATTTAAGAGCCGTGAGGTGATGATGCAGCTGTACAAAACTTTGGTAAGGCCACATTTGGAGTACTGTGTACAGTTCTGGTCGCCTCATTTTAGGAAGGATGTGGAAGCTCTGGAAAAGGTGCAAAGGAGATTTACCAGGATGTTGCCTGGAATGGAGAGTAGGTCTTACGAGGAAAGGTTGAGGGTGCTAGGCCTTTTCTCATTAGAGCGGAGAAGGATGAGGGGCGACTTGATAGAGGTTTATAAGATGATCAGGGGAATAGATAGAGTAGACCAGTCAGAGATTTTTTCCCCAGGTGGAACACACCATTACAAGGGGACATAAATTTAAGGTGAAAGGTGGAAGATATAGGAGAGGATATCAGAGGTAGGTTCTTTACCCAGAGAGTAGTGGGGGCATGGAATGCACTGCCTGTGGAAGTAGTTGAGTCGGAAACATTAGTGACCTTCAAGCAGCTGTTGGATAGGTACATGGATTACGGGAAAATTATATAGTGTAGATTTATTTGTTCTTAAGGGCAGCACGGTAGCATTGTGGATAGCACAATTGCTTCACAGATCCATGGTCCCAGGTTCGATTTCGGCTTGGGTCATTGTCTGTGCGGAGTCTGCACGTCCTCCCCGTGTCTGCGTGGGTTTCCTCCGGGTGCTCCGGTTTCCTCCCACAGTCCAAAGATGTGCGGGTTAGGTGAATTGGCCAATGATAAATTGCCCTTAATGTCCAAATTGCCCTTGGTGTTGGGTGGAGGTGTTGAGTTTGGGTAGGGTGCTCTTTCCAAGAGCTGGTGCAGACTCAGGGGCCGAATGGCCTCCTTCTGCACTGTAGATTCAATGATAATCTATGATTAATCTAGGACAAAGGTTCGCACAACATCGTGGGCCGAAGGGCCTGTTCTGTGCTGTATTTTCTATGTTCTATGTTCTATGTTCTATGGCACCGGGGGGGAGTGTCGGCCTGGATTATAGCGCTCAAATCCTAGAGTATAGACATCTACCTCCGACAGTGCAGCGCTCCCTCAGTACTGGCACCGGGGGAGTGTCGGCCTGGATTATAGTGCTCAAATCCTAGAGTATAGACATCTACCACCGACAGTGCGGCGCTCCCTCAGTACTGGCACCGGGGGGGAGTGTGGGCCTGGATTATAGCGCTCAAATCCTAGAGTATAGACATCTACCTCCGACAGTGCAGCGCTCCCTCAGTATTGGCACCGGGGGGAGTGTGGGCCTGGATTATGGAGGTCAAATCCTAGAGTATAGACATCTCCCTCCGACAGTGCAGCGCTCCCTCAGTACTGGCACCGGGGGGGAGTGGTGGGCCTGGATTATGGAGCTCAAATCCTAGAGTATAGACATCTCCCTCCGACAGTGCAGCGCTCCCTCAGTACTGGCACCGGGGGGGGGAGTGTCGGCCTGGATTATAGCGCTCAAATCCTAGAGTATAGACATCTCCCTCCGACAGTGCGGCGCTCCCTCAGTACTGGCACCGGGGGGAGTGTCAGCCTGGATTATGGAGCTCAAATCCTAGAGTATAGACATCTCCCTCCGACAGTGCGGCGCTCCCTCAGTGCCGGGGGACGGTGGGGAAGGGAAGGGGGGCT